>NC_138739.1:39163435-39188435 GCF_965113295.1 Leuciscus leuciscus
CTTGAGTCATTCATTGGGATACTGTATATTGGAATACTGCTACTGAAATTCCAAAGTTTGCCGTATTTATTCACAATTTGAAATCCACCTTCTTTACATAAATGTATATAACTAGTGCAACAAAACAAGCATTATTATTATTATTGCTCAGACTTGGATTATGTAATTTAGTTTGCGCTACGGACATGAATGATACTCCAAATTGAGTAGCTTAATGAGTAGAAGTGTGCTAATATTTTATTATGTTCTGTAGTGGACATAAACTTGTGAGATTCTCTATTCCTCCAGACCACTAGAGGGCACTGCCCACTGTAGAGCGATTGAAGGAAGTCTGGGGAGGAACCCTCATACTTGGGATATTTTATTAGTTTAGTGCACCAAACAAGCATGGTTCTCCTCATGGAGTTACTTATTAATTATTACTTGACATACTTTAACAGAATATACTTAAGTGTGAATTGAATGTACTGGTTTTGGACACTTAAGTCCATGTTATTTGCAATTAAATGGAAATGTGTTAGAGTTTAAATTTATATTAAATGGAATTAGTTGAATTTAAGAGTGCTATTTGACGCACTTTACTAGGACTTAAGTACGTCTTTAAATATAATTTCATATAATATGGTTAAAGTGTACTGCCGAATGAACCGACAAGCAATTTAGCTGCAATAAAGTTGCAGTTTGGTACATTTTAAATATATTTACTTTAAAGAGTTTAGAATTAAAGAGTGAAAAAAAAACAAAAAAACCTTTACATGTGCTTTTGTATGTTAGTCAACACCTCAAAATAAGTGTACGTCTTTAAAGCACTACAGAGGAGTATTAAAACAGATTGATTTAAAATGCACTTTAAAATAAATTTTTAATTCAACGTTATTACAAAGTGCACATTTTAAAAGTGTACTTAAGTGTGTTAAGAAACAGTCATGAAAGTGGACTCTATTAAAGTACACTTAAGTTGCCTTTTATTTAATTAATTGTATTATCTGCAAGTACAGTTTTATGATTTGAAGCACTCTACAAGTGCACATTCAACACAATTAAGTGCACTTCTTTTTCACAAGTGGGTTTGTATTGAGGTACATCCTTGCTGCTATATTGTCCAACTGCATAATCAAAATGGTGCTTGATTTGTGTTTGCCAATGCTGACTGTTGCATGTGTCTTCCTGTTGAAAATATGACAAGACTAATTGAATAATGTATTCACTACTTTTTTTTTTTTTTTTTAGGTTGTTCTTAAAATTCTGTATTCCATATCTGTTTCTCCAACTTCAACTGAAATATGAATCAGGGATATTGAGCCATATATCATTCATCCATAGCTTCTAGAATAATAGACTTTTCCACCAGGTATTCTCAATAGGGCCTATTCAACTTTATGATTAAAATCCTGACACCACTCTGACCAGTGTATTTTCAAACAGCTCTTGAAAGGACTGCTGGTAACAGTTACAATATATCCGTACCTCTCAATCAAGCCCAAAGAGATGACAACGGTGATTTATCTGCAGCCATTTCGCTTGTCAAAGATGTTAAACTTCCTCAAGCGAAATTGCTCTTACACACTGAGTAAATAGCCATTACCAGTTTGTTTATTTGGAAGGACGAGACTGCATGGCTGAGGCCCAGACCTGAGTGGACACCATGCCAAAAAGATGAGGCCAGAGAGGAAGAGAAAAGAGCGCGAGAGAGGAAGACCCAATTTATTTTTGGTAATTGGCTCCACTTGAGCAAACAGCCTCTCTTGCCCAGTGGCCTCTCAGATTCAGCTTGATGCCAGTGATAAAAGCAATAAACCATTTCCCTTGTTCACCAAAGAAGGCAGGAGACACCAAATTAACATGGGTGCTATTTAGAGAGATAGCTTCCTGTTGCGGCTTCTTTTTTCTGAAGTGTTCTGTACCTGTTACACACATGGGGTCTATTTAATATCTCTGACCTGTTGAGGATGTCTGAAACCTGAACGAATCTTTCTTTTGGGTTGGTTCTTTTTAATGAAACAGTTAAACTGGTTCATGAAACCAGTCTGAATGATTTGTTCACGATTTAGACTTACGATTTAGACTTCCGACTCATGATGAGCCTACAACCGATACTAGAAGATTCAGATTAAAGCTACACTGTGTAATTTTTTTAGTTGATTCTTAGCAAAAAACATTTATTTCTTTCAAAAATATATGTGCTCATTAATGTATATTTACTTCTTTCAAGCAATAAAGTATTCTCGTAAGTTTATAATCTGCCATTGAAAGTACATACGGGTGAGGGGTTCGAATGCCGGTCGCCATGTTGCCCCTCCATCTTGAAACTACATTAGCCAAAGAGGGACATACCTGTAAATTCAAGCTTCGCCTTTCGCGCTTTACACTCAGTGACACTGAGACGAATGCGAGGGGGAGATTACTCGCGACTGCCGGCAGATTTGAAAGATTGCTGATGAAGGATCACGCCTATTCTCGAGGACATGTAGCAGAGTCGCCAAGGAAGCGAAAGAGAGAATTAAAACGTCAACGCGACAGGCAAATCAGCAAGACCAAAGTCAATACTGGAGTAACTTTTCCCAGATGGAAAGAGCTCATGAGGAGCAAAGATTTTAAAACGGACGCCGAAGTTGCCTGCTTTCTTCTCGACAGGTAATTCAGCCTATTTGTGTAAATTCAAAGTTTTATAGTTGCTTGTCTAACCATAGCATGGTTGTGCATAACGCCAGAATGACCTCTAGTATAACTTGCGTTACTTTTCCTCACGTCAATGGCGATAAAGTATTGTTTACCTTGTAACATAAATCTGTGCTGCGACGGATCACAGGTGATAGTTTTAAAGGTGCAATTGGACGAAGTCGAACTGGAAGCCATGTTAATCTTGGAATAATACGGCCACCGTAGGAGTTAAAACGCCCTCGAAATTGAAAGGAACAGAAACTAATATTCACTGGGTAGTCATATACAATTTCACCGCTAGATGGGGGAAAATATCATACAGTGTAGCTTTAAGTTCTAATTTCTGTTTTTTTAGGTCCAACTGAGCACAATGTATATATTTCCAAGTACTCCTGGTTGGTAATCACTGATGTAAACGATCAACAGAATCAGTCTTGTTTCATTGGAATGGTTCATATGAACCCATTTATGGAAATAAGTAGGACTTCTTATCATTGTGCGATGCTGCATTTTTTGTAGCAGTTGTGCTTGCAGTGCATGATAGAAGAGTGTTGGTATATGATCCTTATTGAAGCACACATTTACATAAAGGGGAACTACAGACCTTTCGCTCACCCCTTCAGTTAGCAGAAGTCGGACATGGTTGTCATCACCTAATCCATGCTGTGAGGTGCCGATGTATATCTCGCCTTCCCAGCAGGACTGTCCTGTTCAGGAAAAAGGAAGCCCTATGAAACAATACGCTGGCTGGACTCCTGAGGCATGGCGGTGATAACAGACTCATCACCGGGCGCTTTGACAGATTGTGTTAGTCCAACCGTAACGACCATGGCCAGCCAATATCTGTAAACCATTCTGCGAGGAGCAGAGGGCACGATAAATTCCCCGAAGGAGTGTTTTAGGGCAGTCAGTGACCCTGGCAGCAAAGGCTGTAGTGAGTGATGAGGCACCATTGGATATTGGGGCTGTATCTTCTGGACATAGTTGACCACTCATCGAGATGTACCACCTTAGATGGCCCTTATTTTATGGTGACATTTTCCATTGCTTGTCCTGTGAGGATCAGTGCTTGGGAATCATGTTCCATGCAATCTTGTTACCCTCAGTCCTGTGAAATGACTAGCAATGAAGCAGAAACAAAGAATTATCTGAAATTTATCAATGAGATGTTTTAAATATTTAAAAGCCAAAGATAAACCATGCATCCATTTTCCAAACCGCTTGTCCTGTGTAGGATTGTGGCGATGCTGGAGTCCCAGCACCTTAGACCAAACACCCTTGACAAATGGCCAGTCTCTCAAAGTGCAAGCACACTTTTAGAAAATTCATAGGCTGCATTCAAAATCATATACTTTCCAAAATCATATACATGACAAGAGTAGTATGCCTCAAACAGAAGGCGAAAATTACCCGAATGGCCTATTACTACCGGGGTGAGATTCTGAAGTGTGCATTTGATGGACACTTTACTATCCCATGAGGTCATTTGTGAATGCTAGTGAAGCGACACAACTGACGCTGGTCACTCTGACAAGATGACGAATGTAGTACATCCGAAATACATTCATACTACACACATTCATGCTTTATAGAACATATTTTATTCAAAAGAAGCCCCAACATTCAACATCCACATTAATCCAGATATATTTGAAAACAGCGTTTCATTTCAAAATGTTCTCCATCCGCACAAACGTTTTTTTTAAGCATTTTCCAAAAGTTGCTTGTCCAAACTGAAATGTCTGAAAATGTTAAAATCATCTTACTACGTATGCATAAAACGTAATAAAAGCTCACAGAGATGATACCTAGAGAACAGACATAATAGTTCTCACTCTATTCTTCTAGCACAGGTATTTTATTAGCAAAATAACCCAGCACTCAATGGTGCGTTCAGCTCAAAATTGTCATTCCATATGGTTTAAAATGCAATTTGCTGGAGACAAAAACAGCATCTCAATGTGGACGAAAAATTATGTTCTTTTTTTAATTTTGCTATGTTTCACCCGTTTGCCAATTACCGTTTGGGGTTAACATTAATTGGGGCTTGGGGCAAAAATGGCACCAAAACTAATAAAATTGCCCCCCAACAATCAAGATATTGGGACAAAAATGTTCGTGTTTTTAATATTTATAACAGGATATAGAGTGCTGTTTTCCCAAATATCAGCACCATTGCAAATGTCATAGCCTATTGATTTTATACAACAGTTAATGTTCGGTGACTTTCATTTTAGACTTCGAACCTTCTTGAACCTTGTCTGTTTTTGCTCTATTTCTCAACAAATCCACAGTAGAGCCACTGCACGCCTCCGAGCAACTGAATGAGTCCACGTTTTGAAGGAATCGTTTGACTGAATGATTGAATAACTCACTCGTTATGACAATGATTTGTCGCCACCTACTGGCAGTTTTAGTTTGATTACATTTTTTATTATTTTTGTTTTATTTTCTATTTTAAATCTGATAAAATCATACTTACGGTCCACCATGCTATGAGAAACACTGTACAACCCGATCTCACGGCAATTCGTACGTTTTTTTCGAGGTGGCTAATTCGTAAAAATTCACACAACCTCACTCGTACGAATTCAAAGATTTTTTGCTAAATCGTACATATTTTACGAGTTGCCCAATTCGTATGAATCCTTACGAATGACCTTCCCCCCACCAAACCTACCCATCACTGGGGTTTAGACAAATCGTACAAATTATTCATACAAATTAGCCACCTCGTACTCACTCACAAATTAATTCAAATTGGTCGTGAGATAGCGTTGAACTGTCCGCACTTGCCCAGATGCCTCCAACTGCTTGTTTGAAAAGGGCCTCTGAACTGCAAAGGCCACAGAGAGTATGTGATTTCTGATGCAGCCATACTCTCACTCTTCAGGCAATTTAGTGTCTCTGATTCACCTATCCAACGAGAGGACCTGGAGGAAACCCATAGCAACATGAGGAGAACATGAAACTCCACACTGAAAGAGCTCCTGGCTTAGTCGGGAATCAAACCAGGGACCTTTTAGCTGTGAGGGCATATTGCCACAGAAAGATAAACTATTATGCTTAAGTGTAGACCAGAGAAATTGGGAATAAAGTGCTATTCACTAAACATTGAGGATGTTCCTTAGTCAATGTTTATGCAACTAGCTGGAGATGGGAATATTAATATCACAAGTGGCCTCATCCATTTGATTAAATTCAGTCATATGAGCAGTAGAATTAGAGTAGTCATGCAAAGCAACTTCCAGTGCATTTACTTCAAGGACAATCCTGGCACAATGGTGACAGTAACCATTCAGTTAATGAATCAGCCCTTCCGGTTTCAGCCACTGCCCTTGGATAGGAAAAGAGCCACATGACAATGAAGAATGCCAAGTTTTGTTCTTTTCTTTTGCATAAGTGAATCTACTGGGTATTCCGGTGAAGTTAAGAGTTTCGCGTGACTGGGGAGCAAATGTCGGGAGTTTAGTTTTGTGGTTTCGTGTTTAGCTTCAGTGGCTCGTGTTTTTCCTTAGCTGTTCCCCCAGGTGCCAAAGAGCCAGTCAACTGAGGCTGAAATGAAAAGAAGACGGAAAAATGAAAGAAAATACATACAACTTCCAAAACACTCCCAAGTGTCACCAATAATCTAGGTCAGGTTTACCGTTATGCTTGGTGGGACGTCATGTGCAGTCTGTTTGAAACAGTTTCTTAATTACTTATTTTATTCCTTCAATATTATACAATGGTAAATAAGTGTCTAAGATAAAGAATAAACAACATTTAAAAATCTAGTGTAGAATGAATGTTATATAATCTTTATATTCATATGGTATTGAAAAAAACGTTTACCAATTTCAAGAAAAGTTCAAATTTATTTCCTCAAAATGTCATGTAAAAAAGTAATATGTTTTCATTACACACTGAATATGTTTTTGAATTTTTTTTTTACGAAATATTTTTTTTTTTACGAAATATTTTAAATATATTGGCACCATAAAAAAAAAAAAAAAAATATATATATATATATATAATATATATATATACACATACATACATACACACAATGTTTTGATAATAATGTTTATGGTTTAACAAAACTGCTTTCTTTCTAAGAAATTATATATATATATATATATATATATATATATATATATATTATTAGATCCAAACAAATGAGTGTCAGGTCATTTACACTTACACTTTGCTCCCAAAAAGTAGCCTTCAACCTCAATAACAAACAATTTGGAAAACCTTTTCTCCTCCCTTTTAAAAGTTGATAAGCCCATTTATTGTGCTATCATAACCATATGCTTTATGTTTATATGGCTAAGTGCATTTAGCAACCATGTCTGCACAGACCCATTTCTGAGTCACGACAGACCAGTTGAGAAACACTAGAGGATTTAGTCCAGTCAGTCAAACCAATGTCTCTGAACGAGCGCCTTTAGCAGTGTGTGTGTTTTACAGTCTGTTCTGTTTCACAGATCTCCCTTCAGTCGTTTGTAAGAGTTAATAGGTCCTCTGCCTTGTGTGCTTCCACTCCAAGAAAATACAGCACCTTTCATCGGATTTCAACAGAATCCTGGAAAGAACCTCTGTGTTTGTCTTGGACATAAAACAATCTGTCACCTTTTACAGAATGGTCAAAAAAGGCAAGAAACTTTTCGAGTATTTCTACAGGGAACTTCAAGTCAGACAAGTTCCTGTGGAAGTCAGTTGAAGTAAAAAAAAAAAAAAAAAAAGTATCTCACAATTTCTTCTGATTTTGGTGCTAAATATAACTACTAAAATTCAATTAATCATATAAATGTAAATGATAACAACATTAGGTTCACCAGGGGGAGAAAAGCTTTCTATATCTTTTGCTGTTGACGTTTTGTGTGGTCCGAGATCATGAAACCACAGAAATTCAAGAAACTTTTTGATTCATTTCCAGGAGCTATAACACACACACACACACACACACACACACACACACACACACACACACACACACACACACACACACACACACACACACACACACACACACACACACACACACACACACACACACACACACACACACACACACACACACACACACACACACACACACACAGAGGAAAATAAAGAATCTAATTTTAATAATAGTAAATATCATTGAGCTTATGCTGTTCATGGTGATATTACCCTTGTGGAAAAAAAAAAAGTGTGCCTAATTGTATTGAATGTGCACTTAGGCCGTATGTCCACCAGAGCTAGGCGCTCTGCAGAAAACGGCTAGCTATGGGCGCTTGAGAGCGTTTTGGCAGCGTTGCGTTTTTTTCCAGTTGAGACACTTTGCTTGCTATGATACGTAACATCCGCGAAAGTGTTACTAGTATCTCATTTCACACATATTTTGTTTCTGTGTTGTTTCTATATTAAAATATTAAAATCGATACAATGTAATGTATTTTCTCTGGCTCTTGTTTTAAATGATTTTTTTTCGTTATTATGCTTGTTGTTGTCCTCTGTTGACCTTGTACAAGCAGAATGTGGCGGTTGGTCGGTGTGGTATTAGTCCCGCCCCTCCTCCACTGTGATTGGATGGTTGGGTAAAAAGTGACAGTGATGAGCGCTGCGTTTTACCCAAAGTTGAACATTCTTCAACTCTCGGCGACCTGTAAAAAATGCCGAACGCTCAGCGCTTCAGCGTGAAAAAGACGCTCAGCACCTCGTTACGCTCATGGCGTTTTAAAAATGCGGCGCTCCCATCGAAAACAATTGAAAAAATATGCGTGAAAAAACGCTTTGGTGGACACACGGCCTTACTGCATCCCAAAAGTATATTTATTTTTACAAAGGGTACTATGTAGGAATGTCACGATAAAAGTCCATTTTAAAACATATTTGAATAATCTTTTGTTACGCTTTAAATAGAAAATTGGCTGAACGTCTGATGCATATGGCACATGAAAATGGAAACACTTCAAGAGTTTCTGAGTCATCATCTGACTTGTTGAATACTACAGGATTTCCAGGAGACGCGTGTTTTGCGATCTTTAATGGTCCACCTGGAAATAAAGATGACGTGATGCCAAACCCCCTTATGGAAAAAGAAAATTGGCGGCATAGACTCTTTAAAATACGTTCAAGAGTCTGTTGGTCTGTTGTTGTACGGACAAAAGAAGATATTTTGTACAATATCTCAATATTGTTTTTAGTCAATGGGCTCCAATGTTTTGTTGTTTTGGACCCTATTGGCTTTCTTTGTATGGAGAAAAACATTCTTCAATATCTCTTCCTCTGTGTTTTGCAGAGGAAAGGAAGGACATTTTTATTTTATTTTAATTCGATACAATAAACAATAAGCATTGGGTTTCAACTTGATGTCCAATGAAAGATTGGTATCCTGAAGCAAAACCAGTTGTGGAACCACTGATTTATGGAATTTAGGACAATGATTAATGACCCAACAACATATTTACCTCCTCACCAAAGCATTTGAGGAATTTCTTCATGCACCAGCTAATTTTAAAGTGACGAAAAGAGGGATGACAAGGGAAGACGCCACTATGCTCTGAATGGGTGGCTGTAATACATGGGATTGTAAAACGGTGCAACCGAACTCATAAACCATCCATGCATTTTGGATTATGATGGATACCATTTGTCCCAAAGGCTTGTAAAGATTTCTAGTCCGGTGATATCACCACATTCCAGAGCTGGGATCCTGGGGAAAGTGTTTATATGGGATGGTGTCCAGACTGCCGTCAGCTCCAGAGACTTCTGCCCATGGCTCCACTCGCCTGGGTGAACCATTTTCTTTGGCAAGCGAACGAACAGCAGTGATGTCACCGGTTCCCAGCACCAAATTCAACGGCCAACCGTAACTCCATGGAAACCTGATCTTGTAGTCTAAACTTTGGGGTGTCTCAGCTCTTTGTTGTGTCCTTTCATCTAGAGGGAGGATGATGGGTAATCTACACAGTAGCTCAGACGTAAAAATGAGAGACATGGGCACCCCTGGCGTTCTGGGAATAGGCCACCATGACGCACCGACAGCTGGGGTTATACTTGTTGAGCCTACGGTCATAAGGATCTTTAGTCATAAAGCAGATAAAGTTTTTATCTTCAATCATAAAATGTTTCGGACAGCTGCAGCTGTAACAATAATGAGCTTTAGGATTGAGCATGTAGCGTCGACATTTCGCCAGCAACTGCTACTGTCAGCGTTCATAAGCATAAGCATGCAACTCCAGATCATTTTAGTGCATATTAAGTAGACTCGTAGGCTACATTTAAATAAAAATTCATCAAAGTGTAAAGCTGACAGGTGGTGACTTTTTTAATATTAGTGGTTATGTGTCATGTTCAGGATGACGACTCATTGGTGGTTTGGGAAAATGAGCAAGAACCCCGTTACATATCGTATAATGTTGAATTTTAGGCCTTGCCTATATGCATATAGTGCCATATTCATGAATTTATATACTTTATTAGCATGCTTATATTGCATAAGGCATTCAAATACATGTTAAATATACATATAGGAAGTTTTAAACATTTTAATACTGTGCAATACATTTTAAAAGTGGGAGGGACAATGAAACATTTAGCTAAATGTTATTATTTATTTATTTATTCATTCAAAAATGAGTTTGAGATCAAATAATAACTGGCCAACCACCCCTGTTCTGATTTATTTTAGATTTAGATCAACAGATGTCCATAATCCTTTTTTTAACAAGTATGTATTGTTTTATTTTTTCAGTCAAAATATCAAAATTAATAAATAAATACAAGTGTCTTTTTTTTACTGTCCTGCCTGATTATAATCTTTTTTCTTTCATTTCCACAGATAATAAGACAAAACACACTTGCAAGTTTTATGAAGGGTTGCTTCATTAGGATAGGAAATGTAACTTATTTTTAGATATTTATACTGGAAAATAACTTAAAAAAAGACTCATTAAAAACTCAATGTATCAATTGCAGTCTTTTTTTATTCAATCAGCGGGTGAAAAAAAAAGTGTTGTTTGCACACAAAATTTAAACCTAAAAATCTCATAAACAAAAATGTATGTAACTATGATAACCCATTTTGTTCTGTTTTTATTTACTATACTATATACTGTATGTCTTTATTAAAATAAGATCATTTCGTGGTAATACTACTAATTAAGCATAACCGAAATAATTCCTGTGCGTTATAGATATGTCCCTTTACAGCATGCAACAAATTCTCTGACATTCTGACATAGTTATACTAAAGCAACCGCAACCCAATATGTTCTTTTAATACATGACTCTTATATAGTACATACTTAGGTAGATAGATAGCTGTGCATGCATGTTTTTATATGTGTATGGCAGACGGATGATATTATATGAGCACATTTACTGTGGTAACCATCAAAGAGAAGACAGGATGTTGTAACGGGTGCAGGATGGGTTGGTGGTTATGGAGATCCCACAGGCCTTCTGGCCAGACGCCGCATGAGCATGAAGAAAAAGCTGAAACTCATGTCTTACAATGGCAAAGGACAGAGAAACACGAGCGCTGCATTTATCAAGCATTATGATAGACTATGAAGACACAGAACCATTTCAAAGAAGAAAGGCTGGAATCTGGAGACAAGTGATGTCAGATGTGAAGTTCTCGTTTTGTTTTATTAATACTTTTAATAAAAGACACCAAGACGATTCAAAGGCAAGACCTGCATGACCGAAGACGTCTTGGAATGTGACTTTTGTTTTGATATTTCCCAGTAAAATGATAATGGTATACTCAAAGCATCTGTTTCCAGTTGCCTGTCTACATTGAAGCTACAAGTACCAGTTGGTATTATTATTTCTCCAGAGTTATGCTCTGTCTTGGCAAGGTTATACGGGCTTATATCTTTTATCTTTTACAATCTAACCCACTTAACAAAGGTCATATGCTGTTGACTCCACAATGCCTGCCGCCCATGCAGTCGTAATGGGGTTATTTTCAATAAAATGCAAGTTACTTTCTTCTTTAAATGGCCCACAATTAATCAAATGTCACATATATGATAGTAAATTGTTCTTACTGTCCTTGTAAAATGCTTTGTCGGCCGATGCAACTGAAAAACAAAGGCAACATTGGCCTTACATCTAGGATTGGTTTTTCTAAAGGAGTTTCAAATAAACATTTTGAATTGATGAATCAAAGTAAACAGCTTTGAGATTAATTATAATGCTATAAATGTTGATTTAATGAAAATGAGAAAAACATTATGAAGGTACTGGTCTTTTAAGCACTGAAAATGATGAGTAAAAAATAAGGGCACAGTATAAACTATTGACTTGTTTATAATTATAAAAAAAACAATATATTTTAATATGTGCAAATATTCTTTCAGAATTTGTTACTGTATTTGATGGTAAAGCCCCTAGAGTCCCCCTGTAGTCAATCATTTTATTCCTTAAAACTCATCTTTGATCACCAAAATGTCATTTAAATGTTTGTTTTTTTCGTTGAATTTTTTTTCTTCATGTCTTAAAATAGCTTGGATGTAACTCGACACCCTTGCCTCATTTAGTATACGCGGTTCTATGAATATGCAAATGAGCCCCGCCTCCACTCACTCGCTCAGCTCAGAGATCCACTGGTTGATGATCGCTCGTTGATCTGATTGGTTACAAGGTAGTTTGTGACGTCAGAAACACCAGCGATTTCAAAGCTGTGTGTTTGAGACTGTCTTTGGTTCACGCCAATTTTAACGAGAAAATACTCAGCAATGGTGTTGACTTATAAATTTGCACATGGTTTGTCTTAAAGCATATTCAAATTCGATTTTCACCACAGGGGGACTTTAAAGGTGCATTCAGTAATTTGGTGCCCAATTTGATGGCCAAGTTGCACATTTTTTGTTGGACAGCTAAGAGAATGAATTATTTGTTGCGTCCTAAATCGAATACGTCCCTATAATATGCGAAAAAAGCTTATGCCAAAAGAGTAGTATTTCTGAATACATAGTATTTGAAAAACAGTAGTGGAAAAGTACGAGGATGACCTACTACTTCCGCTGAGATTCTGAAGTGTGCATACGATGAACACTTTATTATCCCATGATTATGAATGGCAGTGAAGCGACACAACTGATGCTGGTTGGTCACCTGACAGTAACAACATGGAGGATGAAGTACATCCGAATTTCATTCATACTACCCATATTCATACTATATAGAGCGTACTTTTTTAACCATCTTGAAGTTCAAATTCAAATGTAGTACCTACTTAGACAGTATGCGATTTCGGATGCAGCGATTGTGTAGACGAATCATCTTTTAGCCTAAACTCATTAGTACCAAAGTAATTTACATAAAACTCAAAGAAGATCACGCTAATCCACGTCAGTAGATGGCAGTGTAGCATCTAACACAATTGTGGTATTGGTACTTAAAGTACACAAAGAACAACAATGCTAATGTTAGCTTTTTTTTTTTTTTCTCACACACTGCACTGTTAACATGAGGGCTAGCGCATAAACCAAAAGCTAACTTTTAAAGAGGAAGCAAGGTAGGAAAGCTGGTTAAAATGCAAAGATTGTTCCCCAATGCTAATGTCTTAATAATGTCTTGATTAATTAGCATGATTTGCTAACTATAGCCGCAGGCAAGAGAAAGCTAGCCACAGCACTTCATCAAGATTAGTGCCAAGTGCTTTACCACAGTAAAGATTCTGAGATGACAGCATTATGGACTTTCATAAATTGGGAAAGTGTGTTTATGCACAAACTAAAGATGTTGCTACGATACAAATAATTTTGTTCATGGACCTTGTCTTCTGCGTTGGAGACTCTTATCACTGGAGACACTTTAATCTGTCGGAGAACTATTCAATCATTCTAGTCACACTTGAAGATATATCACCACAAGCAGCAGCATTCACTGAAGCAGCACAGCCGCTAACGCCTCACTGATCTGATTTCAACAAGCTATGTGTGTCAGAACCCAGTGCTGAGAATGGGATGAAAAACCACATAAAGCTGAAAGCTCATTTTCTTGCTGCTTCGACAACAATAAGGTGTGCAGATGTGACGTCACTACATAAAAACAATGTGAGTATTAATTAAAGTCTTTAATATGAATTCGTTCTGCTCTCCAGTTGTTGCCTAATTAATATTCATGATCTAAACCTTATCTTTTGTACTATTAATGTATGGCCTTGGGTTTTGACATTCAGTTTCATGCTTGTTTTAAAGTCCCCCTGTAGTCAATAATTTTCTCCCTTAAAACTCATCTTTGATCACCAAAATTACATATTTAAACGTTTTTTTTCCTTGAATTTTTTTCTTCATGTCTTAAAATAGATTGAATATAACTCTTCTCCCGTGCCTCATTTAGTATACGAGATTCTATGAATATGCAAATGAGCCCCGCCTCCACTCATTCACTCAGCTCAGAGATCCACTAGTTGACGATCACACGTTGATCTGATTGGTTACAAGGTAGTTTGTGACGTCAGAAACACCAGCGATTTCAAACTGTGTTTTTGAGACTGTCTTTGGTTCACGCCAGTTTTAACAAGAAAATACTCAGCAATGGTGTCGACTTATGAATTTGCACATGGTTTGTCTTAAAGCATATTAAAAACACCGGATAGACATATAAACAACATTAATACTTGATTTTCAACACAGGGGGACTTTAAGTTATCTCAAAGATGTAAATATTACCTTTTAATATTAATTATACATTTCAGAAATAGAGTCTAGATCCAAAATAGGACACAACTTTAAACAATTTATTAAATAATTTTAGCATTAAAAAATAGCCATTTGTCTTTTTTTCAATTGATTTGGTGATGGGTTTTTTTTCCCACTCAATTAAGAAGCACAAATGAACATGACAATGTATTTAATAAATGCATTCATAAAGCCAATTCACACCAAGAATGATAACTACAAAAAAACTATAACGTTAACTATTTTGTAACGTTAACTATTTATGTCGTCTGCTGCTTTTAATGCTTGGATTCTGATTGGCTGTCAATGTTTTTATCGTTCATTGGCTGGAAAAAGTAGCTCTGAATGTATTTCCAATGATATTACTCTATGTTGTTATCGTTATAGTTGTGGTGTGGACGTCGCTATCTCATAGAATTAGAACGATTATTAAAAATGTGCATTTGTTTTAGTTATAGTCCATGGTGTTCACCACCACAATCTCCAAACTCAAATGTAGAGTTTGCTTTGGTATGATGGATGTGTTTTGTTTTAGGATTCCCCCACCTGTAAATGTTTGTCTGGACAGGCGCTCTGATCAGACTGCGGGGCGAAAAGCACCTTTACTGTTTGAATCGATATCAGGTGCTAAAACTACAGCAAATTATATCCTGAATCTGAAATGTCCTTTTAATGTGAGCCAACAGAAGTAGGAAACACATCCGCCGGCAGGGATATGGGCTAAAAGTGGGGGGTCTGCGGTGCGGAAATTGTGCAAACATCATGCAAACATTTACCCAGCTCAGTATGCCTACAGGGCTAGTAGGTCCTCGGAGGACGCCTGTACCTTCTCTCCTTCCTCCAGCACCTACCCAAATAACAGTCTTTAGCTCCTGGAACATTCTGGAAAGGCAGGTTTTTGGTTCTCAGACCGTTCACAGAAAAGAGCTAGACTTTCTGTTTTGGGCTAGCCAGGAAATTCTCACTGAGTTTGTTTGCACCGCTTTTCCACTGTTGAGTTACGGGTACGTTTACACGACAACGATATGCTCAAAAACGGAGAAGTTTTTCCTTTGAGTTTTCCACGTACAGACGACACCATTGTCCAAACGATCCCCATTCACACAGATCCGCGAAAAAACGACTAAAAACGCTGGTTTCTAACCATGGTTTCTGGTTAGTTCTCATTTAGTTCAGGTGTGTGTATTTAATTAGCCTTGATTGTATGTGTATTTAAGTCCTCTGTGTATATTCATTTGGTGTCGGGTCTCGTCTGTGTTACATGTACTGAAAGCCGTTCTCTCTGTTTGGATTAATCTGCCTGTGGATTTATTAAAGATTACCTTTTCCTTTATCATCGTGTCCGTGAGTGTCCTACAACACAGCATTGTGACAGAAATAGAACATTTGTTCAACAAAATCGTTCAGACAATGTTCCCCTAACATTAATTAAACCTCTAAATTCTAGGATTGCTTCTTCAACGTTAAATCACTCTACAAGCCATGTTTTTTTTTGTTTTTTTTATTCCTTTATTAATCGTTTACTCTTTTCCTGTCAGCATTTTCTAAAAGAGTTATCAGCCACCGCCAGCATTTTTGATCCTATTCCCAAAATGTTCATGGCCTCCAGAATATTTTTGTATGAATATGTAAACAGTCAGTAAATAAAACGAAAGAATGGAGCCACTGCTTTTAAACAACACCAAAATCAATGCCAGACTGTGGATAAGTTTCACTTACACCACATCATTACTCAGAATTTTACACAAAAACTCATTTATTTATAATACCATCTAAAAGCCCCCATGCCTATTGCCACACCATTGGCATTTTACATTTCATGTGAAAATATTTTTTAGCTGCATTTTACGTATATTAATTTTTCATGAATTTAGATGGTTTGTGTGTATTACATCATTCTGCAACCCAAGTTAACATTCATGAGTGCATGGAATATATTTGTCAGTGCGCATTATGACATTTTATTTTCTCTATAAGTTGTGCTCATGTCTCAAGAAATGTAGAGTAAAAGGTATGTCCGTTTCAATCTTCTAGTGTTATTGTGTTAATGGTTTTCAGAGCCAGCTCACGGACACAGATTGATGGACTCCGCTCAAGCGCTGGTGCAAAACCAAACATTCCACATCCAGTGATGCCAAACTGTCCGATTCCAGATGCAACCGCGACAAAATGCTCTGACCACACATTGATAAATACTTTACACTTGCTAAATTTATCTCTCAAGGCTTTTCTCTATGCCACATTAGGTCATGTGTTTCATATTCAGATGTGTTTGGCTTCAGTCACCTAACCGTGCTCTCACCTTTCACTGGACCATTGAAACCCCTCGGCTTGCTAAATAATGGGCTACCAAGCGTCTAAAACTGAGAGAATGGCGCCCA
This sequence comes from Leuciscus leuciscus, assembly GCF_965113295.1. Lineage (NCBI taxonomy): Eukaryota > Metazoa > Chordata > Actinopteri > Cypriniformes > Leuciscidae > Leuciscus > Leuciscus leuciscus. The sequence continues at coordinate 39,180,144 of NC_138739.1, forward strand.
TAGCTAAAAAGAAACAATTATTTTCATATAACTCAACACAGTCGTGGATTAGTCACATTCAAATGGATTAATGAACCACCTTCTTCCAAAGCCAAGTCGTGTCTCTTTTAGAAGAATCTTGCACCATGTGTTAAACACATTGTAATTACATGTTGTTTTGAAGTCGATACGAATGAGTACATAAATTCTCACACTATAGTGATGACTAAGCTGATGTTCGGATCCAAATCTTTCCATGCATAGATGTCGTGGCTTTCTTAAACCACTATAATGCGTCCTCACAGCGTAGGAGACTATGTAATTTGACAGTTTCCTATTGTTACCAGCCTGTTGCTGGTCTAGGTCATGTGTTTATGTAGGGCACATCTGGTTCACCCAAAAGGACAGTCAAGTCTTTTGTCTTGGGAGCAAGAAACCACACTGTCTATGAAACCGAGAGTGTTTAAGGAACATTCAGAAGTATACACTTAAAAAAGAAAAAGAAAAAAAGAAAGAAAAAAAGGCGTTTGGAGTCACGCATAATGAGGAGTAACTGAATTTAAGACCAAGAAAGGTGGTCTGAACAAATCATTTTAGACTGAACAATAGCCTGTCTTAAAAATCTGAAAGTACATTTGGGATTGTTGATTTCCCAACCCCCAACATGCATTGTAGCATGAATAAATTATTATTATTATTTTTTATTAAATATTTTTTGCTAGATATTTTTTTACTTCATCAAAGGCAAAAATTGCAGTTTGCAGTTAAATATTTGTTGAATAGAATAACATCATTAAGGCCCATCCATCAAATCGGGATAAATTCTCCACATAATTCAATACTGACAGTGAGTTAGAAAAGAAAATCAATAATTCTGCACTAGTCAAAAATCTTATAGGAATTAGTAATTGGAATTTCACTCATAATTTTAAATCAATTCCAGAGGACCAAAATAATAAAGTAAAATAAAATAAAAAAAATAAAAAATAAAAATTCTGTGGGAGACAAATAAATAATGGGTCCCTATTTGATTCTTGGGTGCAAGATTTATTATTAGGGTTGTCAATGTAAGCATGAATATGTACAAAAAGTGTGATTAAAAATGAATGAATCTGAGGTGTAAATAATCCCATAATGAGAAATGTTTCTACCATCAGAGCAATCTTGAGCATCAGATCAGCATATTATAATTTCTGAAGGATCATGTGACACTAACGACTGGAGTAACGAAAAGTAGAAAAGTAGTTTTAAATTGTAATAATATTTCACAATATTTCTGTTTTTACTGTATTTTTAATCAAATCAATACAGCCTGGTGTGCAGAAGAGAGCAACATTAATTTTTTTTCTTTTTTTTTAAATGGCAGTGTTACTGTATATGCAATTAATTTAAATTAATTTGAATTATTAATATGTGCATCTATAATAACAATTCCAAGTCATTTTCAAGAAATGTGCCATAAAGACAAGGCACTCAATATCCGTTACCCTCAGACTTTTAAAGACTTCTCCACGTTCTCTGCAGTTCCCTGATATTTCATGCTTTTTATGAAAACCGGACAATATCTCCTATGAGAAGCTTTCTAAGTCAGCCAGACAGAGAAAATGACCCAAGCTTCAGCAGCGTGTCTGCTAGGTGATGAAAGCTCCATGTCTCTTCCGGGGCTACATTAAGTCAGTCACTGCACACGCACACAATGAATCCCGCCACTTACCCTGGAGATTACAGGACGATCCGAGCGGAAGGGAAAATGACTGTGAGGCTGGAGGTTCAATAGATAGTAATAGACCAACAGCGCTGTACCACGACTCAGTGTTTTATTTGGAGATGATTTCATCCCTTGAGCTCTTCTACTAATTTCTTCCTGGTCATTAATTTCGTAAGCCCTTCCGTCCGTTTCACTCTAAGCGTGGTCATATGGATACCAGAGCTTGAATGCGTTGAGCCACAATTCAAGACAGGTAATGGATATCCAAATGTCTGAATCCACTAATGGACTGAGGAGACCTTCAGAGGCCTCCAGGTCACACTTTAGTATGCTTTCAAAAAGAGTACTTATTACAGAAATGATATATTTTAGAAGAATATACTTAATGTGCAATCTGAATATAATGTATTTGCACACCGGGGCCGTTTACACGACACCATTTTTATGTCTTTTTTGCTGTTCATTTACACTACAACAGCGTTTTGGGGCCTGAAAATGTAAACTTTTGAAAAAACGTATTAAAAACGATACCGTTATGGTTAATTGAGGTTAACCCCTTACCAAATCTGGGCAAGTAGGGCATAAATGACATACCTAAAATAAAAAGTTTGCTGCTCATAAGTCATTCTGAATAGACACATACCAATCGTGTTTAGAAAGGCAACACTTGAGAGAGTTTACAGTTCAAGACTCAGAATTAGTCAGACTGTTATTAATATGGAGATATTTAAGTACAAACATAAAAACTAAATATTAAGAACACATTTTTAAATGTATAAAAATATGATGTGTCTGTGTTGTAGAAACTTAGAAATACAATGAAGCTGAAGCCACAAGTCTGCTCATGCTTTATCTAAATCGGAGGATGTTTTCTTTAAAACTATGCATTTTATGAAACATTTTATAAGACCATGTCATGTGAGTTTTTAGAGAAGGCTGATATGATGCTAATAAAATATATATTTTTTGCCCTTTAAACACCCATTTGCAGTCTATTGTCTTATGTCTGGCAAGGTGAACTGCTACATTCACATTTCTATTGTTCTCACTCGACGAACCTTTCACACTTCTGCCATGAATGAGACGTAGGGCCCTATTTTAACAATCTAAGCGCATGGTCTAAAGTGCAGGGTGCAAGTTCACTTAGGGTGTGTCAGATTCCACTTTTGCTAGTTTAAGGACGGGAAAAATGGTCGGCGGTCCCGGTGCATGGTCTAAAAAAGTTGTCCCTATTCTCTTTATGAATAATGGGTGTGTTTTGGGATTTACATGCGTTAAACCAATCAGAGTCTCTCATCTCCCATTCCCTTTAAAAGACAGTTGCGCTCGCGCCATGGCTGATTCGCTATTTACACAACGGAATTTGATATTGGAAAGACCGAAGCTGCCTCCAGAGCGAAAACGGAACTGCTCGTGTGCGAGGTAAAAGTGTGCAAGCAGAACATCAACGGGACAAGCAGGATTCCACCATATCTTTATGTACACAATAATAATCTTTTACATTGTAATCCTTTTATTTTAAATATTTGGCACGTTTGTGTGCTGCTGTGCATCCCTGTGTGTTTAATAAGCAGAGTGTATGTACATTGTGGACACGCCTATAGGCGCACATTGACTTTAGGGGCCCTGTCTTGTACCCAGCGCAACTGACTTTGTACACCGACGCATGTATCCTACTTTGCACCCGATGCACAGTGGACTTTTCCCTCCACAGATGCATGTTGGTAAATTAGGGAATTAATTTGCACTCCCGGGAGCGGTTCAGCGAAAAGAGGAGGCGTTTTCCGGCGCAAACATTCCCTGGTGCTATTTTGAAGTTTCGGAAAACACTTCCGCCACTGACCAGGAAAAACCTAGTCTAAAGTCAGTGGCACGTTATTCAGATACTATTTTAAGGGCTCATGCTTGGCCATAATGTAGCGTGTTCACAACGCGCAAAACACTTTGCTTCTCTCATCTACACAGACGCAGCAGTTCCCATTTTTGCAAACCATACATAATTACAAGGAAAAATATTACCACACGAGGGAAATCATTGTGGTGTCCATGAAGATGTGAAAAAATAGGCATAAATCTAGCTTACACATTTACCCAAATTATTCAGGCTTATTGTAGTAATGACAGATCAAACCTATTTGACCAATAGTGGCAAGACACATAGGTATACAAGGACACCTGACAAAGTGGGTTGTCCGTCAAGAACCAGGAAACGAGATTCTGTAGACTGCTAAATCACCTTTACCAATTTCATTAAAAACCTTACTCTTCAACTTACCAGTTAAGTTGCGCTTGCTCATAATTTTTCTATTGCACAGTGAGATGAAGTACGTCTTGGGACAGAGAATTAGACGCGGGAGGGAGAGGGTCTACCAGCCCAGACAGACCTATCTCTCCCTCAGTGAGGAGGAATGTAGGCATAAGCTACGCCTGACCCATCAGGCTGTGACAGATGTCTGCCATCTCCTGGCAGATGAGCTGGGGACTGATGCACCCTGTCCCGTTGCCTTCCCCGTTGCAGTGAAAGTTACGGTGGCACTGCATTTCAATGCGTCTGGGTCGTTCCAGCTCCCCCTTAGGTCCATTGGAGGCATTTCACAATATGCCATAAGTTCGGCTATACATGCAGTTACATCAGGTCTAGTCCGACATGCTGGGGAATACATCCAATTCCCCGTCACACCTGACAGCCAGGAAAGAGCGAAGCAGGCGTTTTGGGCGAAGTATGGGTTCCCTGGTGTCCTTGGTGCTATAGACTACACCCATGTGCAGCTACGTGCCCCATCAGAAAACGCACTGATATACATCAACCGCAAGGGAACCCATTCAATCGACATACTAGTAATTTGCGATGCAAATAGTAGAAAATGCGCTTCAGGTGTTTGGATAGGTCAGGAGGAACTTTACAGTACAGTCCTCAAAAAGTCGCAGCATTCTTTGTGGCTTGTTGTGTTTTACACAACATTTCCATGAATCATGGATGTGTTGATGACATAAATGAGGAAATATTAGAGGACTTAAGGAGACGTTGTAACGTCTCAGGGTAGAAGATGAAGTTCCAGGCAAAGATCCAAAATACTCAATATTTATTTAAACTGACGAATACTCGAAACAGTGTGCGTGCACAGACAAGAGTGCTAAACACAAACATTGACTGACAACTGAAAGAAGAACAGGGAGAACTAAATACACAGACAGATGAGCACAAGACAGGTGATGCAAATGATGATGATGATGAACAGGTGGGTAATGAGGGAGTGAGTTCAGGTGTGGAAGCAAGAAGGATTCTGGGAACTGTAGTGAAGACAGGACGATGACAGACGGTGAATGTGACATTACTCCCCCCTCCCGCTAGGCGCGACCCGCGCCGTAGATGGCAGAACCTGGGAGGGGGGATGGGCATCCTGGAGTCAGTGGCCGGAGGGAGAACAGGAACAGGACAGACAGGAGACTCCAGGATGGTACCGCCAACCGTGGCGGTGCAGGCTAAGCAGGGGACCATGGCGGTACAGGCTGAGCAGGGGACAATGGCGGTGCAGGCTGAGCAGGGGACAATGGCGGTGCAGGCTGAGCAGGGGACCATGGCGGAGCAGGAGACCACCCCTCAGGCGGTCCAAGGCGAAGCAGGCTGGTCAGGGGGCCATGGTGGAGCAGGAGACCTGAGTAGGCGGCCAAGGCGGAGACGACCCTTCGGGCGGCCACGGCGGAGAAGACCCTTTGGGCGGCCATGGCGGAGATGTATAGCCCCCCCCCCAAAATTTTCTTGGGGGGAGCTATGGGCTTAGGCTCAGGGGTAGGAACAGACACCAGCTCGGAGCTGGATGGGAGCGGCGGCTCTGGACTGGATGAAACCGACGGCGAAGGCGGCTCTGGACTGGACGGGACCAGCGGCGAAGGAAGCTCTGGGCTGGACGGGACCAGCGGCGAAGGAAGCTCTGGGCTGGGCAGCGATGAGGGCTCTGTGCTGGGCAGCGATGAGGGCTCTGTGCTGGGCAGCGATGAGGGCTCTGTGCTGGGCAGCGATGAGGGCTCTGTGCTGGGCAGCGATGAGGGCTCTGTGCTGGGCAGCGATGAGGGCTCTGTGCTGGGCAGCGATGAGGGCTCTGTGCTGGGCAGGACCAGTTGTGAAGAGGGCCTTGAGCTGGGCGGAACCAGCGGCGAAGAGGGCTCTGAGCTGGGCGGAACCAGCGGCGAAGAGGGCTCTGAGCTGGACGGAATCAGCGGCGAAGAGGGCTCTGAACTGGACGGAACCAGCGGCGAAGAGTGCTTTGAGCTGGGCGGCACCATTGGTGAAGGCTTTGTGCTGGACGGGACCAGCGGTGAAGGAAGCTCCAAGCCAAGCGGGATCAAAGAAAACAGTAGCTCGGCGGGCATGACGCTTACAGTCTCAGGCTCGGCGGGCATGACGCTTACTGCCCTAGGCTCGGCAGATCTGGCATGACGTGCAGGCTCGGCTGGACTGGCGTGAAGTGCAGGCTCGGCTGGACTGGCGTGAAGTGCTGGGTTGGGCCTAAGAGGACTCGGACACTGGATCGGGCTTGGGCACTCCCATAGTGAGGGAGAAATCACAAACCCAAAGAGCTCTGGTACCGGACCGGCTGACTCTGGATCGGATGGCTCTGGCTCTGGATCGGATGGCTCTGGCTCTGGCTCTGGATCGGATGGCTCAATTGTGAGGGAGGAACCACAAACCCAAAGGGCTTTGTCCATAAATTCCACAAATGGTAGGTTGATATCATCGAACAGCAGTATCTGGGCGAGCGGATCATCCAACCCACTCCAGAACTGCTGTTTTAAGAAATCTTCCCCCCAAAACACATCCTGATAGAGATGCAGGTAAAATTCCACAAATTCTTCCAAAGAACTCCCGTCTTGATTGAAACTAAACGTTTCCATGGTCTCTTCCTCCTTTCTTTTGGGTCGGTCAATCTGTAACGTCTCAGGGTCGAAGAAGATGAAGTTCCAGGCAAAGATCCAAAATACTCTATATTTATTTAAACTGACGAATACTTGAAACAGTGTGCGTGCACAGACAGAGTGCTAAACACAATCATTGACCGACAACTGAAAGAAGAACAGGGAGAACTAAATACACAGACAGATGAGCACAAGACAGGTGATGCAAATGATGATGATGATGAACAGGTGGGTAATGAGGGAGTGAGTTCACAGTGTGGAAACAAGAAGGATTCTGGGAACTGTAGTGAAGACAGGACGATGACAGACGGTGAATGTGACAGACGTCATGTTGAACTGCATGTGCCGATGCAACTTAACCCAAATGCCCCAGCAGCAGCATGGGAGAGAGGAGAGCTTATATGACAGAAGAGCTGCTGCATCGTCTATAGTGAGGTAAGCAAAGTAATCTCGGTCTTATGTTAGACTACATTGCAAAAATATCACCATGCATTCATAACCTTGTGATTCAGTGAGAGTGAGGCATGTAGTGGGTCTGGATCCTCTGCACCTTGGTGGTTGCGCTGCTCCCTCCTCAGCTGGCCCGTGCACACTACTCGCGAGGCCAGGGTCTTCTTCCTGCGAAGCTGCGTTACATTGTTTTGATTTATTGTATGGCTGTGTTTCATTTATTTCAGGTCAATAATGATTAAAAAGATTTTCATGAGAAATCTCTATGTATGTAAACTTGATTTGTAAGTGTACCTTGGGGTTGGACAGCTAGTGTATCGGGTTGTGTGCCGATTTCAAAGCCCCCAAATCCCTCAACGTTTTCAGCGGTGAGGGTGGACGCAGCGATGTCCTCTGATGGCGTCAGGTCCTGAGTAGAGGCAGATCCACCTCCAGTTATACGGCGTGTCCGATTGTTGCCAGCAAGCTTGGACTTCCCCCGTCTTCTGACATCGTTGTATCACTTGCGGCACTGGTGCGATGTCCTGGGGATGCCAGCCGTGGAAACAATTGTGGCAATTTCCTCCCACGCCTGTTTAACTGAAGCTAATTTCGGTGGGTTTTACGTCTTTTACGGCCCTGACGAGAATGCTCTCCTCGGCTGTGAACCTTTCCTGGCGAGTGCCTAGCAAATCCGCAATTATATAGCAATCCGCCATGGAACAAGCGCGCCTGCTTTTAAAGGGAATGTGAGATGACGCTCTGATTGGTTTATTGCACGTTACACCCAAACCACACCTATGAGTAATGTACCTACTTCAGACGAACCCATTTTAGATTTGCGTCGGGATCTGAGATCCGCCCACAAAGTTGCTTGCATTTTGTGATTGATACTTGCGTTTCAGATCGTTAAAATAGGGCCCAGGTTTCAGTTGGTCAATGGCGCAGTCTATTTCTGTTGCCTCAAAATAGCAACGTGCCAACAATGCGCCAGAACACACCTCGTTTTCAGACAAGCACGCCCATGGGCGCACAAATGGGTGCAAATGCATTTGCTATTTAAACAACGTGGCGCAGGACGTGAAAAAAAAAAACTGCGTCGGACTGAAACTAGCAAAAAACAATTGCATCGTGCTTGGTGGGTGTAAGATAGGGCCCTTAATCTTCATTATTCTTTTATCATTATTCTTTTGTTTGTTTTCAGCCATTATTAGCCTTTATTCTGGCAATATGGCTTGCCCATCTACACCACTTTCATCCCA
>NC_138739.1:39193435-39210935 GCF_965113295.1 Leuciscus leuciscus
AGAAGAGAAGAGAAGAGAAAAGAGAAGAGAAGAGAAAAGAAAGTGTTAGTATTAATTGATGAATTCAATTGAGATGAATTGTGCCAGTATTTCACGAAACGCTCTGCATGAAACTTTGCGCGTTAAGTTCATATTCTGAGTCCATCTGCTTGCCTGTAGACTACAGCCTACATCTCCAATAAGGTGCGAGTTTGGTCTTTTATATCACTGTATTAGTCCATAAAGCTACGTTAAGCGTTTTGTCCCGACGGAAGGGGAATCCTTGAGTATGATGTATTGAGGGAAACCGATTATAATCCTGTTCATGGTAGAGAAAGCTGATGACATGTAGGCTACACAGGGAAAGTAACAATGACGTTATTGAATGAAACATAAACACACCTTTTGTGTCTTTATCATCTTTTCCGCATATATATATATACTGACACAGATAATCATTTTCATTTTATGAATGAATGGCTTGCTCTTCTAACTGTTGCTGGTCTTCGTCAACAACACGCGCTTTTGCACCCCCTGCTGGTGAGGTCGACTAACAGCAGATGAAGAGTATGCTCGGCAATCTACTGCTTTTCCTGCAGTTCCTGGATGTCTATGTTGAATTTACTGTCGAATTTGAACCACTGAATTTGTGGAAGCGAATTTGCAAAGCGAAATAAAATGGACCGAAAAATGCCTGTTGAATATTATAGGTTGTATTTGAAACAGTTTGAATATTTTGGAAGTGAAATATGAAAGGTGAATATGGATTATTGAATTTTTTATAATGAAAATGTGTTTGAAATGTTTTTAATTGAAATATTCACAGCTTAAATATTCAACTATGTTGAATTTCAGCCCATAAAAATGCAAGCCCTAAAAATACAATGCATTAAAATGCAAGCATGGTTAATGTAAGGCCTATTTTTTTTCCAAGTAGTGCAATTCAACAGGCTTTTTATTTCAAAAACATTTGACATTATTTTACTTCCATAAAAAAGACCCTAGCCTATTTAACTTCCAAAATGTGATGTATTTCAGCGTTGTTTCAACATAGTCTGATGGCAATTTGTTACTATTTTAAGTTTTGTCAAATTGCAGTCTAATTCGTATGAATTAGTACAATCTTACACCTCAGTGACAGTTATGTTTAGTTTATTTTTTTCTAACAATCGTATATTTTCTGTATGATTCACATCTTACGAATTCATACAAAATCGCCACCTTGTAAAATAGTAATGTTTTTCATAGGAGATGGAAAACACTCCTGAACTTTCTGGACTGGTTATTTATTCCACATTGTCAGCAAACACAACATGATCCGTCATAAATAATATTGTTTGCTGGGAAAACACGCTGTAATTTTATTGAGAAGGACAAAAAACCCACTTTGACTAAAAGCATGAAGTCAGAAGTGCTTTGATTGACTGGTGCTTTGGGAGGTTGAAAGTCGAGATGCACCTGGTATCAATTTGTAGCTCATATCATTGTGTTTGTGCAATGCAGCATTACAGTGAGAGAATCTGCAGAACTTGGAGCGAGTCCACAGCCTCCAGCACCTGCCAAACTCTCTTTCAAACAAAAATACTCGACATACTTCCGGAAAACCAATTGACCAAAACCGCATATGTCTTTTTGGGACTATGGATTTTTTTTTTTACGCAGATGCTTGTGTTTAATCAACTAACTACAAAGTATATTGGGAGATTTTATTCAGAAGTTGAGAGAAAGAGTACAGAAGAGAATATTAGCTTTATCTAACAATATATATTTTTTTTTTCTAAAATATATTTCGATTTTATTCAATAAAGCCCTTCAATGGTAGAGTAAACAGTGATACTACCATGGCACTTTGATATATATACCATGATACGGAATGACAGTAATATTTATATACTATGGTATTTACGAAGTACTTCCAAAGAATATCATGCTATTACCAAGTTACTACTTTTGACCAATATGTTTTTTTTTTTTTTTAATAATCGATACTGATAGAGAACATGATTGGCCAGTGGCCAACACGCAGATTCATATATTTTATAGTATAATATATAAATTATATTTCATAACACCAAGTCTGTTACAGATCAGCCAGACTCTCACAACAGCCAATCACAGCGCACTCCTTCACCTGAGTACTAATCACACACACACACACCTGCACCTCATCATCACTATCATCACCAGCACTATAAAGACACACTCTTCACCTCAGTTCACCGTCCAGTCTCGTTTATTCGTAGAGGACTACTTACCTTTATATCACAAACCTCCATTATCTCCATGTCACACGAGACATCCGTTCGTGTAAGAAGAACTATTCCAATCATCACCTGCACACCGCTCTCCAAAGCATAATTGTTCACATCACTTCCCTGCATCCTGTGTTGTCAAATAAGCTCCTGTTATATCTTCATTAACCAGCTCTTGAGTCTGCTTCCGTAACAGTCAAATACATTTTTAAAGATGTGACTATTATTATTAGTAGTAGTAGTAGGAGGAGGATGAGTGAATAGTAGTGGTAGTAGTAGTAGGAGTGATTGTAGTAGTAGTAGTAGTAGTCGTAGTAGCAGCAGCAGCAGCAGCAGCAGCAGCATTAGTAGTAGTAGAAGTAGTAGTAGTAGTAGTAGGAGGAGTGATAGTAGTAGTAGTAGTAGTAGTAGTAGTAGTAGCAGCAGCAGCAGCAGCAGCAATAGTATTATTATTATTATTATTATTAGTAGTAGTAGTAGTAGTAGTAGGAGTAGGAGGAGTGATAGTAGTAGTAGTAGTAGCAGCAATATTATTATTATTATTATTAGTAGTAGTAGTAGTAGTAGTAGTAGTAGTAGTAGTAGTAGTAGGAGGAGGAGGAGGAGGAGGAGGAGTGATAGTAGTAGCAGCAGCAGCATTAGTAGTAGTAGTAGTAGTAGTAGTAGTAGGAGGAGGAGGAGGAGTGATAGTAGTGGTAGTAGTAGTAGTAGTAGTAGTAGTAGTAGTAGTAGTAGCAGCAGAAGCAGCAGCAGCAGCAGCATTAGTAGTAGTAGTAGTAGGAGGAGGAGGAGGAGGAGGAGGAGGAGGAGGAGGAGGAGGAGGAGGAGGAGGAGGAGTGATAGTAGTAGTAGTAACAGCAGCAGAAGAAGCAGCAGCAGAAGCAGCAGCAGCATTAGTAGTAGTAGTAGTAGGAGGAGGAGGAGGAGGAGGAGGAGTGATAGTAGTAGTAGTAACAGCAGCAGAAGCAGCAGCAGCAGCAGCAGTAGTAGTATTAGTAGTAGTAGTAGTAGCAGCAGCAGCAGCAGCATTAGTAGTAGTAGTAGTAGTAGTAGTAGTAGTAGTAGTAGTAGTAGGAGGAGGAGGAGGAGGAGGAGTGATAGTAGTAGTAGTAGCAGCAGCAGCGGCAATAGTATTATTATTATTATTATTATTATTATTAGTATAGTAGTAGTAGTAGTAGTAGTAGTAATAGTAGTAGCAGTAGTAGGAGGAGGAGGAGTGGCATCAGCAGTGGGAATAGTATTATTATTTTTATTTATTTATTATTAATTAAAACAATTCTAAAATGTATAAATTAATATTTTCCATTATTGTACTGGATGAATTAATTTATTGAAAAAATTTAATTAATAGCCCTAGTGAAAATATTTGAAAACAGAAAAAAAGAGCTTGGTGACAAATGATAAGGTGGTTCATTTTTCTTAACCAACACAAAGAGGAACTACCAAACTGGCAATGCTGGCAATTAAAACATCCAAATTATGAGATTATCTGCACAGTATTCTCAACATTAGTGCGACTGTTCCCACACTATTCCACACCTTCCCAACATTCCTGTCTCCCACATATTAATGTAATTAGAACATTAGTCTCACTGAGCGCATATCTCCTCATCTTTTGTGTGTCAGGAATCCATTTATCTGATAGCAGTTTCCTGAGCCGGTCTCTCCTCCAGTAAACCATTACTGCTTCAGCTGAACCCAACCCAACCCAGCGTCCGTCTGTCCAGTGAGAGAGAGAGTCTGTCAGTTAACCCCAAAAAGACAAAAATAATGATTTTCCGAAAAAGACCAAGAGTTCACTAAATTGGACAAACACCCAATAGAGACTCTCCAGACCGAGCTGTGCAAAGTCTTGCTACGAGTTCAGCACAAAACCCCAAATAATGCCGTAGAGCAGAATTAGGATTATATCCCCTTGCAGGGGCGTAATTTGTGGGGGGGTTGGGGGGGAGATACCCCCCCCCCCCAATATTTAAATCTTTGCATTACAACCCCCCCAATATTTATACCATGAGCACATGAAAAATATGCAGAATAATTTTTCAACCCCCCCAATGTTCAAACCAAATCTACGACCCTTGTCCCCTTGTGATAACGATTAAAAAAAGAGCCATTAAATTCCATGCCCACTTAAAAAAAATAGCGATGAACCCTCCATAACAAAGCCCTGTCCTGCCAAGAGCTGAAGCCAGAGAAAAACACCCTCGGCCGATCGGTGTTAGAGCTGACGTCACAAACTGACAATAAAAACACAGCCAGACCAAACACAAAAAGAAAACACCTCAAACGTTGGACAGACGTGACAGCCAAACAGAATAAATTGGAATGCTATCTGGCCCAAAACAGAACGTATGAACTGGCAGGATACCTGAGGAAAGTGAGCGACCCTAAACTGAGGAAAGTCCTGAGCGTGTACAGACTCAGTGAACACAGTCTGACCATAGAGATACACACACACACACACACACACACACACACACACACACACACACACACACACACACACACACACACACACACACACACACACACACACACATATATATATATATATATATATATATATATATATATATATATATTTCAACACATTCTCACACCCAAGGCGTCACTTTTTTTCACTTTCAACCATGCTTCAATATCTGACGCTCAAAGCACCCTTTAGCGTCCATATGTGACGCTTCGGTTATGGGTAGGTTTAGGCGTCATGTAACTGACGCTTTCGGAAGCGTCAATATTCGACGCACAAAGCACCCCCTAGCGTCAATATGAGACGCTTCGGTTGGGTAGGTTTAGGTCTGTGGTAGGGTTCTGCGTCTCATATGGACGCTAAAGGGTGCTTTGAGCGTCAGATATTGAAGCATGGTTGAAAGTGACAAAAAGTGACGCCTTGGGTATACTTATTTATTTATTTATTTATTTATTTATTTATTATTTATTTATTTTTTATTGTATAGTGTTATGAATGCTTTGGCAATGTAAAGATTTCTTTTCCCCTGCCAATAAAGCTATTTGAATCTTGAATCTTTACAGTCCGTCTGTCCAGAGAGAGAGAGAGAGAGAGAGAGAGAGAGAGAGAGAGAGAGAGAGAGAGAGAGAGTCCGTCCAGTGCTGTTACATGCTAATAAGATTCAGTGCTGCTGTTCTGCTGAGGTTTTTTTCGCTTTACTTGAACTCTAGAGTCCCACAGTCCTCAAACTACAGCTAATGTTATTAAAGCCTGAACTAACATTAGCTCCAATGAAAATAAGCTGTGCAGAGCAATTACGTCTGGTACATGTTCATTTTAGGCTTACATTGTCAGTCTTTCTAATCGTGCAAAATTAAAAATTAAAAATCCTGTCATCATTTACACACCCTCATGTCATTCAAAACCCATTCGAGTTTCTTCCATGGACCACGAGATGTTTACGCTGCCCACAGACTGTCAAGCTCCAGAACTGACAGAACTGTGCGCACTATGTTTATCTTTATTTAAATTCTTTATTATATTATACTCTTCTATCTATCTATCTATCTATCTATCTATCTATCTATCTATCTATCTATCTATCTATCTATCTATCTATCTATCTATCTATCTATCTATCTATCTATCTATCTGTGTTTTTTTATATATCTGAATTTATTTCAACGGTATTTATTTTTTATAAATGTTTTATAAAACATAAAACATTTATTTTTGTTGCATGTTTAGTGCAACAACAAACAGATCCAACAAGGATTTATGGACATACAAACACACACAAAAAATATAGAATATAATAAATAGAATACACTATAAATAGAATGTGTGAATAAAATTGAAAATGAATATAGAATATAGTAGGGGAAATTTGTGAAAAAATAAATAAATAAAAACTATAAAAAATCATCTATTTATTTATAATAATAATACTAATTCAATAATAATTATTATTATTATAGATGAGTGTTGTATTTCATACTATAGATCTGACATCTGAAATTCTCACAATCTCTCTTTAATGCAATTTTATTTTCCTTAACCTGCGGAGGGATTTGGGATTGGCTCCATTACACTCACTGTCCCCCTCACCTGGGATTCACTAATCTCGAGCAGTTTTATCTTTAATTAGTCTGACTGGTACCTCAGCGCTCTCTCATCTGTGAACCATCGCTTTCGATTGGTAGATGAAAGACTTTTATCATGCGGTTGGCACGATTCCGGACCAAAGTTAAATAAAAAATGACTGTCGTTGAGAGTCTCGCAGAAGTTTGGCAAGCGCAGCTGTAACTTGAATACTCTACTCTACTCTGTGTCATTCAGTTCTTCGTCCTGGCGCTCGGAGGTGCTGCGATTCGAGGCGTCACCGCTGTCGTTTCGCAGAACAGAGCCGAGTCTAATCAAAGGAAGGTGCTGAGGAATATTAGAAAAATGTCCTTGAGTTAAAGATTAGATGGGAGACAAGCGGCCACACGGTAATGCAGGCCAGACCGCTCTGTCGAACCAAATTACTGAGTGTTAAAACACGACACAACGGCTGCGTTGCGGTGTTTACAAAATCTGTCTTATTTTCTCTGGATCTCTCTCGCGTTTCAATCAAACAATCCCTCATTGTGATGAATGAAAACAGACTGAAAGTCAATGAAAGTGAAACTAAAGATGAATAAGTCCAGATAACTGTGACACATAGAACTCGTAATTGCAACTTGTGGACTCCGAATTTTCCGAGATCTCTGACTTCGAGCACAACGTCACAGGTTGTCATCTCATAATTACAGTAATTATGACATGGCGTGATCACAGCATAACTTGCATTAATAAATAAATAAAACTTATATTACGTGACTGTTGAATGCTTTAATCTGATTGGTTGATGAACGTTCCAAGGTGTGCAATTATTTTCAGGGAAACACACGGCTAAAGTAGTTCCAGGCAGGTTTTGACCACATTACAGTTCCATATTAGCTTGGAAATCCAGACCTAGATCTAAAAGATTAATGGTCTGGCGTCGACTAATGAAAATCGCCCAGCTCGCAAAGCATGCATTTGAAAATCTCGCTGCACGCAATTGGATAACACTACGACCAATCACAACAATAAACCCCAGCTACCAGCTGATCTAACTGGTACATTATACTCTTGCCGTATCCGGTCGGCAAAACAGCAAAAACTTCTTTCTTGCAAAGGAACGATTCGAGCGGCGTCTTCTGTTCCTCTTTTAGATAAAAAGCCAAGTCTAACTCGTTCATTGTAGCGGCCAAAGCCGTTTCAAACAACTGGTGTTCATCCATAGCCATCTCGCAATGTTTACTAATGACTTCGACGTCACAGCGCTGTCGTCTTCTGTTTAGCTCGCCTCTGGCCCACCTATATCAGATAACCCGATGTGATTGGTGAAGCTCGGATACAAGGGCATATATAATGAGCATCATTACTCGACACCAGAGTAAACTCGCTGAGCAAATTCAACTTGTGCTCTCACGAGAACTCTGGATTACCAGCTTTGGCCGCTAAAATGAACGAGTTAGACTTGGCTTTTTATCTAAAACAGGAACAGAAAACGGTGCTCGAATCGTTCCTTTACAAGAAGGAAGTTTTTGCTGTTTTGCCGACCGGATACGGCAAGAGTCTAATCTACCAGTTAGCTCCACTGGTAGCTAAGCGTATGGGGCTTGTTGTAATTGGTCGTAGTGTTATCCAATTGCGTGCAGTGAGATTTTTAAATGCATGTTTGGTGCCGCCCCTCGAGCTGACCGATTTCCATTAGTCGATGCCAGACCATTAATCTTTCAGATTTAGGTCTAGATTTCCAGGCCAGCTGTCAACAGCAAAAGAACCAAAACCAACAACCACACCAACCAAGCAAATAAATATAGTAAACAATAGGATAAAAAAAAACTAATTATGTCCATGTTTTTTGCCACAAAATTACGTTTTATTATGCATAGAAAGCACATACTTTCTTTCTCCCGCTCAAATGCACACACATACAGTACCAACACACACTCGCACAGAAACGTGTGGTCAGCGCTACTCTGATGATTTTATCACTAAAATAGTTTAACAACTTATAAGCTACATGACATTTCTCACTAGTGAGGTAATAACGGCGCTGTTCTTGAAGCAGATAAACCTACAGTTTCTCTATTAGTAGAGACGCTTCTGCCGAACACTGTTGAGAGACGCACAGACTCATGTAGGAGTAGCGTTAGCTGTGACGTCAAACAAATAGGGCTGGGCAACAAACTCAAGCTCCTCCCACATTTCTTTTAAAAAATTCTCGTTTTAGACTTCTAATTCTTGACCTGTGTTTTGTTTTACTCTATCCTCTGCGCTTCCGCGTTCATCAATACGTCATGCGCCGGGTCAGAGGTCACTCGTCATGTGTCGGGGTCAGAGGTCACTCATCCGCCGGAACTAGACTCACATACGGCCGTTAGCGGAAGCCAGTGATTATAGTTTATAAAGTTATAAATATGGATATTTTTTCTTACAAAAACGCATCTCTTCATTTTTGAAGGCCTTTATTAACCCCTGGAGTCTTATGGATTACTTTTATGATGGATGGATGCACTTTTTTAGCTTTAAAAACTCTAATGCTCTTTTCACTCCCATTATAAAGCTTGGAAGAGCCAGGATATTTCTTAATATAACTCAGATTGTGTTCGGCTGAAAGAAGAATGTCATAAAGGAAGGCTTTAGGGTAAGTAAATTATGAGATTATTTTCATTTTTGGGTGAAGATTACCCCGGATAAATTAGCGTAATATCGTAGCAATGCATTAATTATAGCAATGATTCATGTTGTTTCATAAGTAATGCACTGTATTAAGATTTTCAACGAGCTTCCACGTGCATTCCTGTCCCGATTAAATCATTTATTGATCAAAAGGCCATGCATTTCTGACAGACAGGGTAATATTGTTGTTGACACACTCCTTCTGTGTTTGCGCAAGTGCTTCCCTGCTGATGGCTAATTAAAACGTTAGCACAAACGAACAGCGTCTCGGGGTGCCAGAGGACAGTATGGTTAGCAGACTGTGAGGAAAAGCTTGCTATGGGACCGAAGAAGCGCTTTGATGATGAAAATGTGGGGCAGAACGAGAAAGAGTCTGCGAGCTGTATTTTTTCTTCTTCTTCATCACTGACAAGCAGAACTTCAGCAAAGCGTTTTCATGTTATTATATTGTTTACTATAATTCCAGCACGTCTCTTTGTTGAAGCTCAAGTCTATAATTGGTGGAGCATCATGTCAGATCTGCGTCCATCACACCAGGCTTTTATTCGGTTTCGTGTAGTAGTGGACACAGCTGTCACTTTGACGGCTCTCAGGCCTCACAATAAAGTGAAGTTAAAAATATCTCTTCTGTTAATCGAAACCCTATGGAACAATGAAACGCCGTTTAAAGCGATCAAAGTCTAAACAAAGCACAAGGGGATGTAGGATTTTTTTTTTTTTGGGGGGGGTGAAAAACATATTGATCTGGTTTACAAACAGAGACTCATCTTAGATTAGTATGATGTGTGTTATTACTACAGAAAGATAAATGTGCTTGTTTCTTTAATGGTTATAATTGACAAGCTTTTACTTTGAAGTTGCACAGTGATGGTTTTGATGTTTGGCCAATTTTATATGAAGAGTGTAGATAATATTACAGTAAGTAGTATACATTATTTTTAAGGAAGATCTATCTATCTATCTATCTATCTATCTATCTATCTATCTATCTATCTATCTATCTATCTATCTATCTATCTATCTATCTATCTATCTATCTATCTATCTATCTATCTATCTATCTATCTATCTATCTATCTATCATCTATCTATCTATCTATCTATCCTTAAACTTTTTTTATTTAATTAAAAATAGAACAGCATTTCTGTTTTATTAAAATTCGTACTATTTGTTTTCAGTAATTGAAATAAAGCTGATGGAAAACTTAAACTTACAAAACTAAATGAAAATTAGTTATGTTACCTTGACAATTAACTGAAATAAGTTAGTGAGATTTCGTAATCTCTACCAGGTGAAGATCATGAGTCAGATTTTCAACAGTTGCATGCGTATCTTTTTCTTTTCTTCAGCGGGACAACGTCCCTGTGCCCAGAGCGAAATACATAAAGAAATGATTTACGGGTCTGGAAGAACTTGAGCGGCCAGCACAAATCCCAGATCTGAACTGAAACGCCAAGTTGACGTCAGATCCCATCGCTAGACCTCAATGATGATCTTGAGCCTGACACCACTGTGTGCACTTTTGCTTTTAAAAGTTATGAAAATAACTTAATAATAGGATAT
This sequence comes from Leuciscus leuciscus, assembly GCF_965113295.1. NCBI lineage: Eukaryota > Metazoa > Chordata > Actinopteri > Cypriniformes > Leuciscidae > Leuciscus > Leuciscus leuciscus. The sequence continues at coordinate 39,203,937 of NC_138739.1, forward strand.
ACTTAAGTGTGAACTGAATGTAATGTTTTTGGACACTTAAGTGCATGTTATTTACTATTAAATGAAAATGTATTTGCATTATCATTTATGTTAAATGCAATTAGTTGAAAGTGTGATTTGTGACCAACTTAAGTAGAACTTCTGTAAATTTTTACAGTATATGTAATTTCATAATTCAATTTTCTTTGAAATATGGTTAAACTCTACTGATGAATGTACTGACAATCATTTATGGTAAACCAAAATATACTATGACTATATATCATTTGAAACTTGTATGTCATGTATTTAAATGTATCTGTAATTAAACATTTATGATGAAGTACATAGAAATATATTCACTTTAAATGTAATATCAAACAACACACTGGAGTTAAAATTATAATCACTTTGCTTTAGTACTCAACACATCAAAATGATAATTAAAATATAATGATTTAAAATGTATTTAAAGGTTTTCATTTGAGTGCTAGAGCAAGTGTTTTTAAAGTGTACTTAAGTGTGTTAAGACAAAGTCATGAAAGTGTATTATCTTTAAGTACACTTAAAATATATTTTATTTCATTGATATTTTAATATCTGCAAAAAAAAAAAAAAAAAAAATCCTTTTAAGATTTCAAGTGCACATTTAAAACTATTAAGTGCACTTTTTTACAAGGTTGGGAACATTTCTCTCAGCCATATTCCAAAATGTAATGCAAATCCTTCCATGAAAGGAAGGTAACATCCTGAGAGATATGCCATTTCTTACTGTATGCATTTTAATGTAAACACTGTATACTTTTTTAAAAATAGGTTTTTGGTGTCATGGACTGCATTCAATGTAGTTCCACCTTTTACCACCGCAAGGCAGTATCCCTACAGATAATCTGAGAAAAAGCCAGTGAGAAGATCTCATTTCCTGAAGGATGGAAATACGGACCATCTCAAACCTGATCTCATAAACATGTTCAACATTGCAATATTCTCTAAATGATATTAGTGCCTATATAATGCATCAGTGTCCTCTAGAAGATCACACACCTTGAAGCGAACATCAGCGTTCCCATCCCATGATTCTCAGCTAAATTGCACGGGTCAGCCCAATCTACTGGAGTGCTCCTATAAAATAAATTGAATGTTCCACTGAGGCAAATCTGGATTGTGATGGACACAGGCAGAACCGGAACGCCGCGCACATCGAGGTTCCCGAGGGCCGGCAGGTGGAAGTTCAGAGGGAAAGGCCTTGGACGGAATTCATAATGAGCTCCAGATTTGCAAAGATGTTGGACGTCCAGCTCACTTTCTCCTCTTTTGCACACTTCCTCTTACCTGTCCGAAGAAGATAAGCCTGTCAGGTGTTGCATGGATATGCTTGGCTAGTCTGGAACAATTGGAATTGCAGATGGGTTGGAGGACGGTGGGGACAGATTCACGGTTTGACAGACTTGGCAGAAATTTTCAAGACAAAATCTATCCACAAACATGAAATAGAACGGATTCATCTTCTAAGAAAATATCAGCAACTACAGTTAGAATAGATTTCCACTATAAATGTCACCGTAAACAGTTTTTTTGTTGGTTTAACTTAAAAAAAGTAAGTTACTTGCTTTAAAATTTTGAGTTAATTGAAATAAAAAAATTTGAGTTGATACAATGAAAGAGATTGGTTTATAAATAGAAACTCAAAATATTATGTTATCTGAACCACATTACGTATCTAAGTATTACGATTCGACAAAAGATAAAAAAAAAAGTTGTAATAACACATCATGAAAGTATAAAACTCATGCTTTATATTTGTGTTGGTTTCATATGGTTTTGAAAAAAAAAACGTTTACACATTTCAGAGAAGATTTACACACAATTAAATTACAGTAAATAAAAAAGTAATGTGGTATAACAAACATTTCTCTTACACCTTGAATAGCTTTTCTTTTTTTTTTTCTTTTTTTTAGGTAAAAAGTATTTTTAATATAATCAAATATCATCACGTTTTTGGGGAGTCGCACCACATTACACGTCAAAACCTGAACTAAACTAAAAGCTAAACAGAAATATAAAAACTAAAACACAATTACTAAAACTTTATCTAAATGTTTTTATCTAAAACTTAAACTAAAATGAAAATATAAAAATAAAAGCTAATTACAAACATTAATAAATAGTATTTTACTATATAGTGCAAAATTACAAATTAGTATTCATTCAATAAGATTCATTTTGTAAGAAAATTTTTCAGAAGATGAGTGTGGTTTGCAAGCACATTAATCTTCATATTCAAGCCTTATGTTAAAAGTTTCCATATGCTCTTCTATATCTTAGGCTTGGCTTAAACACTTTAACAGATAGATAATAAACAGAAGTTGATTGAATGTGTTTTTTATTTTATTTATTTTTTTACATTTGCTTAACATTATACATGCCATTTTAGATGCTTTGCATTACAAGGAAATTACATTAATAATAATTTCTAAATGTCATGAAAAAAAATCCCCCAAACATTATTCGTCATACATATAATTTCATCTGTCAAAGTGTGTGCATATTTGTGTTGGGAGTAAAGGAAGCTTTGAAGGGAATGTTGCAATAATCGATCTCTCTACAGATTTGTGGTGGAGATCAATTTAATTTCATAATGATTTCCATATGTTTATAATCTAACACAACCTGTGTCTGATCGTGTGTTGTATTGTGCTGTTCTGTGAGACTCAAAATATTCTCTATACTTTTTCCACTTACATGTAGCAGGAGAAGCAATTTATTGAAAACTCTGAATCCATTTAGCATCCACAAAACAGGTGGCAAGTCCAGTTAATTGAGGTCTAAAGCACTGGTGAATAATGTTCATTTACAGCAGGGATTTCTGGGTCAGCTAACTGAATGTGGGCTTCATAATAAAAAAGTTGCCTGGAACTTAAATTAGTTTCTAAAACAGAAACTACCTTAAGTAAGCACATTTAAGCCCAGCTATTTCCCAGCTGGACACTTGGGGGTCTTTAAATCAATCTATATTTTGGTAACATGAACTATTAAATGAACACTAATAAATGAATCAGACAAAATAACCTCACATGTGTTTGTAGACATAACATTACCAGGTCCATCCGGACCAAACGCTCACCGCGCAGTCAAAACATTTTATACACTCACTCAAAGCTACAGATTTCGCAAAATGTGATACTAACCTGTGCTCTCTAATGACATCATTTACCTCATGGCAAGACTACTTTATACTCGACGCATCTACAAAATTACGCCTGCCCAGATCTTACGGTCTTTGTTTGAAGTTTAGCATATTGATGGATTGACGGACAAATGAAAATTGTCATTATTTTCACACGCTCATTTTGGTGAAAAACAACATGGTATTTAAATCATGGCAGCCTCCATTGGTTTTTCTGTGCATCATTCAACTCTTCACCCTCCAGTCCAGTGGATGGCGGTAGAGTGCCTTCATGTTCCTTTGATTTGCATTTCCTGCGTTGTGATGTAGTTTGAGAAACAGAGATATTTTCAACCCGATCTCATGGCAATTTGTACGTATTTTACGAGGTGGCTAATTCGTACGAATACGGATGAACTCACGTACGAATTTGTATGATTTTTCAAAAAGCGTCATCAGGAAGGACCACCCCTAAACCTACCCATCACTGGGGTCTAGACAAATCGTACAAAAACGTACAAGTAAGTTCATACGAATTCGTACGAAGTAGCCACCTCGTAAAATACGTATGAATTGCTGTGAGATTGCATTGATATTTTTGTGAACTTTCAGGTGTGTATGTCAAGGTACTATGACAAACCTATAGTCAGATATTTGAATATAAGTAATATTATTAAAATTATGATGCAGTTTGATAAACAGATATTTTCAAACCAATCTCACGCCAATTCATACGTGTTTTACGCGGTGGCTAATTCGTACGAATTCGTATGAACTTACTTGTACGTTTTTGTACGATTTTTCAAAAAGCATCATCAGGAAGGACCACCCCTGACCCCGCCCCTAAACCTACCCATCACTGGGGTCTAGACAAATCATACCAATTTATACGAATTAGCCACCTCGTCAAATACGTTCAAATTGCTGTGAGATTACGTTGATATTTTTGTGAACTTTCAGGTGTTTACGTCTATTTAATATGACAAACCTATAGCCAAATATTTAAATATGTAAGTAATATTATTAAAATTGTGATGCATTGGAGAAACATTCTCACAGCATCTCTTACGTATTTTACGAGGTGGCTAATTTGTATGAATTCATACGATTTTTCAAAAAGCGTCATCAGGAAGGACCACCCCTAAATCTACCCATCACTGGGGTCTAGACAAATCGTACGAAAACGTACAAGTGAGTCCATACGAATTCGTACGAATTAGCCACCTCGTAAAATACATGCGAATTGCCGTGAGATTGCATTGATATTTTTGTGAACTTGCAGGTGTGTGTGTCAAGCTACTATGACAAACCTATAGTCAAATATTTGAATATAAGTAATATTGTTCAAATTGTGATGCAGTTTGAGAAACAGATATTTTCAAACCAATCTCACGCCAATTCATACGTGTTTTACGGGGTGGCTAATTCGTGCAAATTCATACGATTTTTCAAAAAGCGTCATCAGGAAGGACCACCCCTAAATCTACCCATCACTGGGGTCTAGACAAATCGTACGAAAACGTACAAGTGAGTCCATACGAATTCGTACGAATTAGCCACCTTGTAAAATATGTACGAATTGCCGTGAGATAGCATTGATATTTTTGTGAACTTGCAGGTGTGTGTGTCAAGCTACTATGACAAACCTATAGTCAATATATTTGAATATAAGTAATATTATTCAAATTGTGATGCAGTTTGATAAACAGATATTTTCAAACCGATCTCATGCCAATTCATACGTGTTTTACGGGGTGGCTAATTCGTGAAAATTCGTACGACCTCACGCGTACGAATTCGTACGATTTTTCAAAAAGCATCATCAGGAAGGACCACCCCTGACCCCGCCCCTAAACCTACCCATCACTGGGGTCTAGACAAATCATACGAATTCATACGAATTAGCCACCTCCTAAAATACGTACGAATTGCTGTGAGATGACGTTGATATTTTTGTGAACTTTCAGGTGTTTACGTCTAGTTACTATGACAAACCTATAGTAAAATATTTAAATATGTAAGTAATATTGTTAAAATTGTGATGCAGTCGAGAAACATTCTCAAGGCATCTCTTACGTATTTTACGAGGTGGCTAATTTGTACGAATTCGTACGATTTTTCAAAAAGCGTCATCAGGAAGGACCACCCCTAAATCTACCCATCACTGGGGTCTAGACAAATCGTACGAAAACGTACAAGTGAGTACATACAAATTCGTACGAATTAGCCACCTCGTAAAATACATACGAATTGCCGTGAGATTGCATTGATATTTTTGTGAACTTTCAGGTGTTTACGTCAAACTAAAATGACAAACCTATAGCCAAACATTTAAATATAAGTAATATTGTTAAAATTGTGATGCAGTTTGAGAAACAGATATTTTCAAACCAATCTCAGGCCAATTCATACGTGTTTTACGGGGTGGCTAATTCGTGCAAATTCGTACGATTTTTCAAAAAGCGTCATCAGGAAGGACCACCCCTAAACCCCGCCCCTAAACCTACCCATCACTGGGGTCTAGACAAATCATAAGAAAACGTACAAGTGAGTTCATATGAATTCGTACAAATTAGCCACCTCGTAAAATACGTACAAATTGCTGTGAGATTTCCAACGCTATCTCAAGACCAATTCGTACGAATGATAAAAAGTTGCCTAATTCGTACGACCTCACTCGTACGAATTTGTACGATTTGTCTAAACCCACGTGATGGGTAGGTTTAGGGGCGGGGTCAGGGGTAGGTCATTCGTATGAATTCATACGAATTGGCCAATTCGTAAAATATGTACGATTTTACAAAAATCGTACTAATTCGTACGAGTCAGGTCGTATGAATTCGTACGATTAAGCCACTTTGTAGAATTTTTACGTTTTCCCGTGAGATCGGGCTGGAGATTTCAGGTGTTTACTTCAAGTTACTATGACAAACCTATAGTCAAATATTTAAATATAAAACTAATATTGTTAAAATATGTTACAATTTAGTACATTTAAAATATATTAACTTTATGTGTAATATTAATTAACATACACCAGATGAATTTATAATCAAGTATAAACTCCTTTAGCATTTTAGTCAACAGATCAAAATAAGTGTACTTCCTTGAATGCATGGCATTTTTTTTTTTCCATTTTTCTAAAACATAATGTTTTAAAATGTATTTTAAAGTAAAACGTTTAATTCAGTCAATCAGTGCACTTTTTAAAAGCATGCTGACACAGTCATGAAAGTGCCTTTCATGTTATTAATATTATCTGCAGGTACAACTTTTTAAATACTTATAAGATTTGAAGTACACTAAAAGTGCACATTCAATACAATGATATGTGTCTAATCAGTGCTGACTGAGTCATGTTTAGGGAGCAGATCTATGGTTAAAGCTAATTGTAGACTGCTAATGTGTCTGAAGTTGACCCAGAAGGCCACTGGTGTAGAGTATAGTCGGCTCTCAGCGTCTCTGAGGTGTGTGTGCGTCGTCTGCGCTGTTTCGTGCCAGAGTAAATGTGTGTCAAGCATAAACAAAGCTTTAATCCATTTCTTAAACTCCAGCTTTGTAAAACAAGGTATTTATTTGTCTTTGTCTCCATTCTAGGTTGTATTTCATGTTTCTGCATTTGTGTTTATAATTATGTGTTCATCAGCATTGGTTCGCATCAACTCGTAAACCAATTTAGCTCTTGGCGCCCTAAAGCAGCTCTGGCATGACGCGGCGATTGCTGCGTTTCAGACTTGTTTTCCCCTTCTCTCTACCAGTAAATGTTTACATTTGCTTCAGGTTCTTTTAAACATGTCTCTGTGCTTGACTGGCACAGATAACATTGAGGTAGATGGACTATTTGCAGTCCAAAA